>NC_043979.1:35638218-35678218 GCF_902148855.1 Sphaeramia orbicularis | reverse complement strand
ATTAAATTAAGTTGGATTAAAGTAAAAAATATAAAAAAGTGTAGAGTGCAAAAATAGAAAGCTGCACTCAATAAAAACAGCTTTAATAAATACATATAGAAAAGTAAATGATTATAGTATAAACAGTATTTATAATAAGTAATTAAGAGGGATATTTACTCTCTAATAGCTGAGTATGTATTGTATTATGTGTTTATGTAAATTATATTTATATTTCTTAATAATATAAAGTCAGAAACAAAATTATTTAACAATAAGTATCATCCATTAGAGTATCGATACGTTTAGACTAGGAAGCTTATTATTATTATTATTATTAACCCATAAAAACCCAAACATCCACTGACGACCAAAATCATCTACTGATCTAAAATGTTTAACACCTGTTGATCCATTAATCCTATCAATACAAATAAATTATCGGTGTAAAATGCAGTTTGTCATCTTTTCATGGTCATCAGATATGACTCATTTGGATGTTGAGAGGTTCCGTAGTTACCGTGGAAACACTGTCATCTTCTACAACATTGATTCACCAGTAAAACCCATGGATTTTGATCAATGACAGTGGATGGAGATGCTTGGTTTATGTTCAGTTAATGATAGATTTTACTGAAAAAGTCACTTTTTTTTCAGTTTTCTCTGTTTTTAATGAGACAACCTTCAACTTTAATCTGAGTTTTTATGATGCATCTACATGATCGGTGAATTAAATGCAGGAAAATACCTGATGTTCACTGAAAAAACACAAAACACAGAGGATTATGTCATAATAAACTGTGATACATCACTTAAGAAAAGTTAAATATGGAGAACAAAATATTTCGGAACTGACACAAAAGTAACATCAGTCGCTTTTCCATTGGACAACTGCGCAAAACGTTACCGATATTTACTAAATGTCAAAAAAACAGAAGTGCGTAATGTCGGTTTTTCCATTAAATCATAAATGCGATGATTTGTTTAGTTATTATCACAAGAAGTCATTCCATAAACATGGCGATGAACGTAAATATGGTGTTGATTTACAGATATATTCATTATTATTATTATATATTACCCCTCTATCTCGTACTAAATTAAAAAATGATTGGGTTTCCTGGTGTGTCCACATGTACCACGACATGTTTCTTCTTCTTCTTTGCTTGTTGTAACGTCCATCAACATCTGTTTTTTTAATTCACCTGACTCTAGTTGCGAAAAAAGGTCTTTCCATTGCAGTTTTGTGTGATATACCATTTGCGCTATGCCCGAAAAACCACCTCTCACCAGCGCAAAAACTTTTAATCGAAAAATGAGACTTTTGGCAAAATTGTCATTTTTCCATGAGGTAAATTTTTTGTGCAAGTTATATTTGCGCAATTTGAGAGTCAATGGAAAAGCGACTACTGTGGGTTAATTATGTAAAGAGAAGGGGTGGGAGTTTATAGGTTATACGTCTCACTTCTTTTCTAATATGTATTTTATGTCTTATGTTTAAATGTTGTGTTTATTAATTTTTGTTTTTTCTGCATTCATATTCAAAAGAAATACGTCAATCAACCAATATTTATAACAAAAAAGACAATTTTTCAGTAATAGTTGATCGTCTTTGCATGTTGAATATGTTGGCATGATCCAAGGTTCTAATAGTTTCGAATTTTTCATTATAGTTTAGTTTTATTGAGTTTTGACTTTTTTTTCTCTAATTCAGTTCGTTTTAATTCATTTTTAGAGCAGGTTTGCAAGTTTTTATTAGTTTTCATTTTTTTTCTAAATGTTTAGTTTTAGTTTAGCTTTAGTTTTGTCGCATCTTTTATCTTTTTTGCCATCGTATTCACATAAATCCCAGACAGGACTCTGCTGCTTTTTCCCAACTTTAGTCTCCATGTTTCCAGGTAGAGCGGGGACGAGAAGACGACTCTAAACGACAAGTGACGACAAGTGACGGACCGTGAAGTGTCGTATGGTGCCACCAGCTAAAATTGCTAGAGCGAAGTAAATCCCTTTCGTATCAATCCAACATTGACAAAGACGAAAATGAAGGGAATTTTATCCATAATTTTTAATCGTTTTAGTTAGTTTTGTAAGCTCACAATACAGTTTCAGTTATCGTTTTTCTCTTTTAATTATAGTTTTTATTTATTTCATCCATCCATCCATTATCTTCCGCTTTATCCGGGGCCGGGTCGCGGGGGTAACAGTCTAATTTATTTATTTATTTATTTCAGTTAACGAAAATGTTTTTTCAATTCTAGCTTTCGTTATTTCGTTAGTTTTCGTTAACGATAATAACCTTGGTATGATCAAGGTTCAGTCTGCTTTTTTAAAATGTTATTTATCTTGCACGCGTAGACATAATGTGCATGAACTTTGTGAGCGCAATACTGTATTTTTGTGATTGAGCAAGAGGAGCAGAGCACAATAGAATGTGTTTAACAAGGTAAATGGTTTGACTTGAATGCTCAGGAATGGCGTCCATTATAAAAGGGGAACTTTACAGCCGCTCAATGACAACATCGGTGACATCATCAGGTGCCACTGTGTCTGTGTGTGTGACACTCACACGCACACACACACACACACTCTCTCTGTCTGTGGACCAGTCAGACAGCACCGTCCTCCACCTGTCTCCAGCGTTACCTGCCCCAGTCATTACCAGGGTCCCAGAGCCCCACTGTAAGTGCACATGTCAACAGCAAAATTACAGGGCCTGCATACACACATATTTGTTTTGCTTTTAAAAGGGTAATATCAGTCTGCACGCAAAAGCGATACATTCATTTTCTCTGCGGCTCCCTCCCTCTGCTGCTCCTTTTTCTTTTAGACAAACCCAGAAAACAAAGCAGGTGAGGTTCAAAGACACAACAGAGAGACGTGTGGAGATGACGGACACACATTGGCGGTGTGTGTTTGTGTAATGACAAGGGGAAACTTGTGTTGTTACAGCCCTGTTTCTCTGGTCAGGGCAGACTTTACCTCAGTGATTACAAACCCTTTTGGTTCAACTCAAGCCAAAGTGTTATTAGATTGTAGCTTTGTTCTCGGCTCACTCTTGACTAACTAATTAGGACAAGAAAGTCTCTCCAGATGTCTGCGATAGAGTGGGTCTGTCTGGAACTGTGACAGTACAGATTTGAGATTGAAGTGAAAGAGTGCACTGACAAGTTTGACAAGGAGGAAAACTCGATGCCAGATACAAATCACTTTGAGTGAAAGATAAAGCTCTGTTTCCATACTATGACCTCAGCTTTTCTTTTCACCTGAATTGCTTACACCAGTTGTAATGTTAGTGTAATGCACAAGTAATCAAAGATACTCTTTACTTGAAAGTTGTGTTGTTGTAAAACTGTCCTTTTTATCCCGGGCCTCTTTCAACACGTTCTCTTTGGGTAACCTGAGTGCTCTCTTTCCCTTTCAACATGATTACTACAAACAATGACAAACTTCCCTTCTCCTCAGGGTGAATGACTTGGTCTTATACGTCTTTTTTTTATCTGTAGAAAGAACTCATTTTATCTTTAAATGGATACTGACAGATCCTTATTAGATGTGGTATAGCTGTCAGTCTGTTGAAAAGGCTGCGATAGCTCTATTGAATAACAACAACACAGGACTTGTTTGCGCAAAAAAAAAAACAAAAAAAAAACCAATGTTCATTCGTGTTTTTGGCATAAATGAAACTGGCAGAGACTCGAAAATAGCCCACCTTTACCTCGGTGAGAACACTATATACAGTTTTCCGACTGTACATACACAATGACAAACACACTGAGTATTTCCTATAATTTGAGCACCAATCACATCCTCCTTCCGTGAGTGCTGTAATTTCCCTGACTGGATCCTCAATAACATCCTGTTGTCTGAGGACATCTGAGGGGATAGGTTGGACTGACCCTCTGCCACATCACACACAGGACAGGACAGAGACTGTTATCCTGGTCCGGGCTAATGACAGCCGAATGACAGAAACAGGCAGGAAGCCGCGCTCTGTGATCTCTGTATTTAAAAGCAACCTTATTATTGCTTATGTATTGTTTTGTCGCACTGGGATCCCTTGGCCTACTGTTATTACACTGAGCGACTGTGACCCAACCGCAACAGTCAAATTTAGCCAAGGTGGGGTGAAGTACGTGTACCTTTTACTGGATTATAATGAAAAATACATCTAAAAAAAACCAGGAGATGGGACCACTGTCACATACTGAAGTGGTATCATCTGCTCAGTTTGGATCATTTTATTAAATTCTCAAATCTGAAACTGGTTTTTAAATGTTTACAGAATTCTATGTCAGTTTATCATGAAACAAAATAATGGCAAGAACAGCAGAGGTACAACCAGTGGTAACTGCAAAATCACATACTGAAAGACGTCCATGGGGCAGTCAGCGTTCTCACTGCCCACAGAAAGAAAATTAACACAACATATAAAAACTTTGAACAAAAGCGTCAAAGGCTGGATAAGACAAAATCAGAGATGGGAGTATTTTTAACAATTCTGATTTTATTACAATTTTATGTAACTTTTATGTGACTTTGAATATTTACATGTGCTGTATTTCTGTTTATGTGTGTATGTGTATGTATGTATGTATGTGTGTATGTACTTCTTTCTTTCTTTCTTTCTTTATTTATTTTCTTCCTCTTTTCTTCTTCCTTTCTTTTCTTCTTTCTTTCTTTCTTTTCTTCTTTCTTTCTTTCTTTCTTTTTTCTTTCTTTCTTTCTTTTCTTCTTTCTTCTGTCTTCTTCCTTCCTCCCTTCCTTCCTTCCTTCCTTCCTTTCTTTCTTTCTTTCTTTCTTTCTTTTTTCTTTCTTTCTTTCTTTCTTTCTTTTCTTCTTCCTTTCTTTCTTTCTTTCTTTCTTTCTTCCTTTTTTCTTTCTTTCTTTTCTTCTTTCTTTCTTTTCTTCTCTTCTGTCTTCTTTCTTTCTTCCCTCCTTCTTTCCTTTCTTTCTTTCTTTCTTTCTTTCTTTCTTTCCTTCCTTCTCTGCTAAAACCCTGATTAGGGACTGGAGATGTAAACTACCAGTAGCTATAATCTCTTTATGTGAACCATCAGTTACTACAGCTTGTTTGTAACATGTAGAAGTTAGACTATGTAATTTGCATTATCCCTATCAAATAAACTTCATAAATAAATACATTTGTAACAATCAAATCAAATAAATATATTGGAATACACAGCATCAGTCACCAGTAAACCTACTGAGCAGTGTTTCAATCACATTATAGTTACCCTTAATGTCAAGTTCGTTTCCAAGAAACAGCACCAGTGTTCCTATTGTCAGTTTGACTTGTTGCGTCCTTCAAAAGTAGTCAGAACACGACATAGATTACTAAAGAAATGGTTTGTCCCTCATTACTAACCACAATTCAGGCCATATGCAGTTCAGTAGTATCATTTTACATCACACAGCCTATGGTTTTATTTAGAAAATTCACTATAATTTCCACATGATACATCAAATTCTTTTTATGTACACTGGAAAAACAGAGATATAATATTATTTTATTTAACATATACATCAAATAACACAATTTACTAAAGATAAAGCCAGTGCAAGAAGCTTCATACTGGGAAAAAACATACATAAGTGTGTAATATCTTTCTACCACTTCAGACTTTAAAATGTGTATCCCAACATAACTGAAGAGATGAGATTTTTAATATGCAACCCAGGGTCCTGATCACTAGCTATTGAAAGAATAATTGTGGAAAAAAAAGTATTTTTTTATCAGTACACCCAATGAATCCCTATATTTAAGCCTTTCATTTGCAAAACAAAATTCAGGACATTTAAGTAGATTATTTAATTTGCCTCAATTGTTTGGTTTGTATATTAGGAAAACTTAACCCATAACCTGAATTTTTCTCAATTTCTACCTTTCATAACTCATTTATCACCTTTTTTTTTAAATAATATTACCCTCTGTATTTAGCATTGTTTGGTGTGAATCATGTATTTTTCAGTATTTCATTCATAGATCATGTAGATGATCATGAAAACTCGTGAGTAAATTCAAAATTAATTATACCAAAACAGAGAAAAATGAAGAAAAACTTACTTTTTCAGCAAAGATATTGCTAACTGAATGTAAAAACAAGTGTCTCCATCCACTGTCATTGATCCAACTCCATGGGTTTTACTGGTGAATCAATGTTGTAGAGGATAACAGTGTTTCCACGGTAACTACGGAGCCTCTGAACGTCCAAATGGGTCATATCTGATGACCATGAAAAGATGACAAACTGTATTTTACACCAATTATTTACACTTAATAATAGATTTAGTGGTTCAGAAGTTATTAAACATTTTACATCAGTAGACGATTTTGGTCAATTGTGGATTAAGTAAAGGATCTGAGTATTTACTCTCTGTTGTTCGGTCCTCCTTTGTTTCATGCACTTTATTTCTTCTTTTCCTTTGGTTTTATAGTTTTTAATTCACTGATCATGTAGATGTTCATCAAAGCTCAGATTAAAGTTGAGAGTTATTATATCAGAAACAGAGAAAACTGAAAAAAAAAGTGACTTTTTCATCAAAAATATCAATAACTGAACATAAACCAAGTGTCTCCATCCACTGTCAATGATCCAACTCTGAACATTCAAATGGGTCATATCTGATGACCATGAAAAGATGACAAACTGTATTTTACACCAATTATTTACATGTATCAAGAGGATTAGAGGATCAACAAGTATTAAACAGTTTAGATCAGTAGATGGTTTGTGTCGCTGGTGGCTGCTTGGGTCTTTATGGGTTAAACATGAAAGAGATTAAGAAGAAATAATCATCAGTAAGTTAAAAATGGCTGCAATGATAAAATGTGACAGTGAAAGGAGACGTGAAGGTATTCAGAAACTATTTTGTTACAACAGTAATGAGCTTGTATCTTATCAAACACGATCACTCAGGGTATGCGAACATGATCTTGTACCAGTCAACAACCAGTACAGACATCTGATGAAACAGTTCGAGGTAAATCGAGGCTTTAAAACAGGTTTGACCCATCTTCAGTTTTGCACTGATAAAATTGTTATGTCTACCCATTTCCACGAACAGTCATGACCAATAACTTCCTTTGCATTTTATTTTTACAAAACGGAAAACTTAACGCCTCTCACAAAAGATGCTGCTTCACAGGAACCGCTCAGAGGGGGGATCGGTGGTGATTTATGAATGACTTAACCTTGTAGTAACCCTGAGTAGTGAAACACAACAGGTGGTCATCCTTCTTTATCCGCTGCATTGAAGACAGGTGCTTCCGAGCGTTGGGGGGGGGGTGGCGTAGGTCGCTGTTGAATCCGGACAATGGAGGAAAACAATTGAACAAGGCGGTCTAATTCATGCGTGGACACTTCTAACCCTGGCCCGGCTCTACACCAAACACCCCCATCCACAATACGAGAACCCACTCACACCACGAGGCTTAAAAAGTCCATATTTCAACGCAAACACAAACACCCTCATTCAAACTGTCAGTGTTTTTCTCTCCTGTTGAATCATGTGTCGATTTGTTCGGGAAACAGAGGCGTCACGAGACAATAGATCTGTGACCCATATCTGAGGCTGACTTTGGCAAACAGGAAGAGATCCCCTTTGCATAGAGGGGTATTCCTGACTCAATCTTAAGGCAGGAAAGAAAAACAGAGATGGGGGAAGGGGTCGGGCTGAGACTAGTCTTTGACCACAACATCCACCTCCAGAACATATCCAGTACCAAAGGTAATCCACGTTATTGGGACAAGAGAAGAAATACCTGAGAGCAGCAGTGTAACCCAATCTATACAACTGCCTTCACCTGCTCTAACCTTCTCACTTCCCCCACTTTCACTGTACCTGCTCCCTGAATAAAAACCACCTCAGCCTTGACTCTGAACGCAAAAGTGTTACATCTGGTTCAGCAGCATGACAGCTCTGACACGCTTCGGCTAAACATGAAAGTAAAACACTTCTGTGGAAGACATCTAAGCGTCTGATCAGCTGTGGTATCCAGAAAATGTCTTTCCTCTTCCTCTGAAACGCTAGTGTGTAATCAAACCGGTCATAAGTCTCTTATTTACATAGCTGGAGACATACAGTCACAATGTGGCGTCACAGAGAATTACACAACACGTACATCAAGATGACTTATAGCCTGTCCTCAACACTGCAAGGACTTTTATTTTAACCCTTTCATGCATGAATTATGAGAGCCTCAATCAAGAGTGTTTTTATTCCTCTTTAGGCATTAAAAAAAAAACAATGTGACAGAAATTTTTTTTTATGAATTTATTTTTCATGGAGTTGCAAAAAATGTCCACTCAGCTGGACACCATGTGTTTAGTTTTTGAAGCAAAGAAACATGTATTTAATGATATACTGTGTGAAATCTGTGAAATAAAAACATCTTTAATGCTGCTAATCTGATGTTTTCTCACATTTTAACATACTCTTATACTAGTTATTACTCACTCCATGAAGATAATATGCAATATTTTAAGTACAGTCTAATAACAATAACAAGGAGTTGATTTACATTTACATTTATGCATTTGGCAGATGCTTTTTTCTAAAGCAACTTACAGGGGAAAACCAAAATAATTATAAAAAATAAATAAAATAAAATAAAATAAAATAAAATACAAGAATAGATTAACCCTTTCATGCATGAATTATGAGAGCCTTAATCAAGATTTTTCTCCAGAGTGTTTTTTATTCCTCTTTAGGCATTAAAAAAAACGTGACTGAAAATTTTTTTTATGAATTTATTTTTCATGGAGTTCCAAAATGTCCACTCAGCTGGACACCATGTATTTAGTTTTTGAAGCAAAGAAACATGTATTTAATGATATACTGTGTGAAATCTATGAAATAAAAACGTCTTTAATGCTGCTAATCTGATGTTTTCTCACATTTTAACATACTCTTATACTACAGTAGTTATTACTCACTCCATGAAGATAATATGCAATATGTTAATTAGTCTAATAACAATAACAAGCAATTGATTTACATTTACATTTATGCATTTGGCAGACGCTTTTTTCTAAATCGACTTACAGGGGAAAACCAAAATAATAAAAATAATAAAATAAAATAAAATACAAGAATAGATTAACCCTTTCATGCATGAATTATGAGAACATTAATCAAGATTTTTTTCTTTATTCCTTTTTAGGCATTTAAAAAACAATGAGATTAATTAATTTTTTTTATGAAGCTATTTTTCATGGAGTTGCAGAAATGTGCATTTCATTTTTAAAGCAACGAAACGTGTATTTACTGATATACTGTGTGAAAACTATGAAATAAAAACATTTAATGCTGCTAATTTGATGTTTTCTCACATTTTAACACACACTACAAACAAAAAGTTATGGATATTTAAAAAATTTTTCAGTTGGGATTTTTGCACAACGTTTTTTACTTTTTTTGTGTGTGAATTGAATTGAAACACATTTTTTAAAAGACCGGACATAGTTTTATTTACAAATGGCAAAAATGACAAAAAAAAAGACAAAAAAAAAAAAAGAAATATCCTTAACTTTTTGTTTGTAGTGAACTTCAATACCAGTCACTTCATGTAAATAAAATGCCAAAAAAAGAAAAAAAATTGTTGTTAATTACAGTCTAATAACGATAACAAGGAACTGATTTACACTCAAACATGTTAGATCTGGTTTATCAAGAACAGCCAAGTTACAGTAATGTTATCAGTTGCAGTGTATGGTGTATTGTGTCAGCTGATATGGAACTAAAATAACAAAATCCATGAATATACAAGAGAACAGCTGGAGAATAACTGTCCACTGTAGTGACCACTATGAAAGGAAGATTATATGTACCTCGTTTAGGTATTTTTTTCAGGACATTTTTACGAAAAATGGATAAAAAAATTCTAGATAATTCACTTGAACCAAAATTTCTGTTGGACATGCGCCCAATGTTTTTGTTACATATAGGTAAGAAATTCTAAAAAGGGAGTAAATGTGACTAATTCTGTCACACCCTGTTCTTCATCGATACATAAGTTAGTGTTTATTCATATTTCTGTACACTTGGTTAGTTTAAATGTTATGGAACCACGAAATGAAAGCAGCTGTACAATAAAAAACAGTGTCGTACAGAAGAATAAAAAAGCAAAATGATCAACTAAAATACAAGAATAGATTAAGAAGACATAAAAAGAGCTGTACAATTAAAACTGAAATAAAAATACCACGTAAAACAACACTCAAACATGTTACTGCAGATCAAGTTTATCAAGAACAGCAAATTTACAGTAATGGTATGAATGTTAGTGTATGGGATGATGCATGAGCGCCCACTGTGTTGGCTGATATGGAACTAAAACGAACAAAATCCATGAATATACAAGAGAACAGCTGGAGAATAACTGTCCACTGTAGTAACCACTATGCATGAAAGGGTTAAACCTAGTAAAAAAGACACAAAAGAGATCAAACTGAAACAGTCATTCACTATTTAGGATCTACTCATTTCCTCAAGTTACATAGTCCCCCAGTGGTTTATCTTCTGCTATCAGTCAGTGTGTAAGAGTATGTGGCAGTGATAATGATGGTCAAATCAGAATTGATTGATTAAGCAAAAGCAGGAAGGAAGGGACAGGAGGAGGACAGGGAGAAAGAAAGACGAGGGAGGGCTGACCTCTCTCCTTCTCTGTCAAACAGATAAGAGCGCTGATGGAGATTCCCGGTGGACTCAGATAACCTTTACCTGAAGGTGCTACATAAATGCATAAGACTGCAGCTTGGTTTATCTGGTAAATATACGTACAACTAGGGCAACCAGAGTGAGCATCAGTTGGCTTGTCCCGTCTTCTTCTCATTCCACAATACTGTTAAATGGTGTGAGTAAAATGTGCATTTAATGTTTTATTCTGTAGCTTTTGCACATGCCTACATTTTTCTTTAGTATTTTTTTTTTGTTTTGTTTTTTGCTGCTAAACAGGACAGAGCTGCTAAACTGATTTTCATTGTTCCTGTCACAGGGACAATAAACATCTGTTCTATCCTATTTTTTTTTCTTTATTAGTTTATTTAATAGGGACCATGCACATTTATGAACATTGCTGTATAAAAAAATACACCCTTGTAAATATTCCAGAATTTGTAAAAATAACTACTTTTTATATACATCTATTCTATTCTATTCTATTTTTTTTTCTTTATTGGTTTATTTAATAGGGACCATGCACATTTATGAACATCGCTGTATAAAAAATACACCCATGTAAACATGCCAGAATTTGTAAAAATAACTTCTTTTCATATGCATCTATTCTATTCTATTCTATTCTATTCTATTCTATTCTATTCTATTCTATTCTAAAACTGATGGACTGTGTTGAAACATCTAAAACATCCAGTTACTGTACACAAGAATGTGTTTTTGGAGGTCTATGCTCCTCTAAAGCTTCATGTAAAAAGATTATAAGGTATGCTGTTTTAAAAAATTTTCATTCCTTCTTGAGTAATGTTAACAACATGATAAATAAATAAACAGGAAAAACCTGATAATTACTGAAGCAAAGCACAGAGCTATTAGATTAATGACTGTGAAGCGCCTAAGGCTACCTAATGCTTAAACAGCTGTTAATCATGTAAACCATTATCAGGTATGTTTTTCATCTTTTTGTGACTTTGCACCACTGCTTAGTTTAACTAATGTTAACTTGGCAACAAAGGTCTTGGTTCTAGGTGAGCCTGGGGGTAAAAACTACACTCCAGATTTAAAGAAAGTTAAATATTCCAGGTTCTGTCTCTTTTGATGGATCTTATTCTGCTATAATTAAATACATGAATTTGTCGTCGGCAGATGCTCCACCAGTCAACTATGATTCATGAAAATGGTGTAGTGGTAATTACACAATCGTGGTGACAGATAAATGGAAGCAAAACTACTGTATAACCTCTGTAATGGAATTAATAATAGCTTATAATAAGATAAGATATTTTATTGTCATTATACAAAATGTACAATGAAATTTAGGTGCACTGTCAGGATGCGGACTCATAAATAGTAATAGTAATCGGCTAAAATTTGCTTAGAGGTCTTATTTCTGTCTTTGTGCATAAGAAATCAATCTAAGTGAATCCCCACAGGAACTTTGTGTTGGTAAATGCAAGTTATGCAAATTTACAGGATTTCAGTTCTGTTCAACATGTTGATGGTCATATGAACTATGTTTTCAGCTCAAAAATGTCCAATTTCATCACAAATAATGCTGTATTTTCATGTCACAAATGGCCAAGTTATATTTGAACTGAATTTACCTGAAAAACAAATATTCTATTCTTTTAGATTCCCCAATTTTTCTTACCAGATTATATCCTACATATCACATGTTTTATTTTTACAGGTTGCAATATGGAGTATGGTGCTGATCCATCCTGCTTATGTTACGCCAATACATACATTAAGAATGTCACACGTCACTTTTTAAATCAACAGTTTTCTAATAATAAGCATTTTTATAAAGAAATAACAATTCTATATTGTTATTTCCTCTTTAGTATGATGATAAACTATACAATAAATAATTCTGATCCTAGTTTTTGCACAGGGATCATTAGTGTAAACGGTGACATGGCTGCCGAGCATCAGTATGATGGGATCTGTAACAACCATGTCACATCCGTCCACTGCCACATTTTGTGTTTTTGTGTCAGCTGTTATTGTTTTAGAGCCACAATACTAACATTTATGAATAAGAGGAGAATTAGTAATAGTAAGTATATAAGTTTATTACTAATAAAGTACTGGTACTGACCAGAGCATCATGGGTAATGTCACATCCGTCAGTTTTTCCCATAATTAAGGTGGCAAATTCAAAAGGTAAGGTAACATTAAGTATATATGTGATCCACTTTTTATGTAGTATATTGAAAAAAAATTTTTTTTGTGTTTTTTGCATCCAAAAAAAAATGGTTTGTTTACATTACAAACATGGCATTCAAAAGGTTAAAAAATGTGACAATTATTGAGTATTTGGTATTTTTATTTACGGCTCAAGTTGATGAAATAGAAAAAAGTGTAAAAGAATTAAAGACAAACTGTATGAAAATTTTATTGACATTATTCCACAAGTGTGCCAAAAAGGCACACTTGGTGCTTAGTAAGGACCTTGCTGGACGGGTTAATTAAAACTCCTGACATTCCATAGTTTAACCCTTTCATGTATACTGGTCACTACAGTGGACAGCTATTCTACAGCTGTTCTCTTGTATATTCATGGATTTTGTTGTTTTGTTTTTTTGCACATATCTTTATTAAAGTTTTAACACATTACATATCTTTTCTGACATGAATTGGTAACGTTGTGTAGATCTCCCCTGAGCGTAATAGTTATAGTTTTCACGCAATTTATCAGTAAATACATGTTTCTTCGCTTCAAAAATTAAATGCATGGTGTCCAGTTGAGTGGACATTTTTGCAACTTCATGAAAAATAGGTTCATGAGAATTTTTTTTTTTTATTATTACTTTTTTTGTTTTTAAATGTATTTTTTAATACTTTTTTATTATTATTTTTTTTAATTTATTTTTCATAAGAAATTTTTCAATCACATTGTTTTTTTCATGATTAAAGAGAAATGAAAACACTCAGGGAAAAAATCTTGGTTAAGGTTCTCATAATTCGCGCATGAAAGGGTTAAAGATTGAAAGCCTTACACCACAGGTGACAAACATGCGGCCCGGGGGCCAAAGGTTCCAATCTGGCCCACAAGATGAATTTACAAAGTGCAAAATGCAAAAATTACTCTGTAGATATTAACAGTCAAGAGCATCAAACTCAAAAATAATAGCGTAATAACCTAGAAATAATGACTCCAAATTTTCTTCTTGGTTTAATGTGAGAAAAATAATATGACATTATGCCTATAAATAATGGCAACACCAATTTTTTCTCTTTGATTTATTGCAAAGGACATTAAATTCTGATATCCTTTAATACTAAAATGTCAACCTGAACAAATATGAACAGCCTGGAATGTCTAAAGAAAAATAAGTACAATTTTAACAATATTCTGCCTGTTTTGTGCCTTGGAAGATCTGATCTGTAATGCACATGTAGAAATCATAAAGTGAGGCATAATATTGATAAAATTGTACTTGTTCTTCTTCAGAACTTTCTTTTTTTGTCCAGTTACTCACATATTTTTTGTTTTGGATAGAAATAGTTTCATCATCTAATTTTTTATTTTTTTTTTTTTTTCACTAAAAAATTCTGAGTTGTCATTATTTATAGGTTATTATGCTATTATTTGACTGGTCCGGCCCACCGGAGATCAAATTGGGCTAACTATGGCCCCTGAACTAAAATGAGTTTGACACCCCTGCCTTACACCTACTGGCTCCATGTACTTGTACTTCCTTTTGTCATCTGCAGTACTGAACCTTGTCAACAGGGGGCGGTGTGAGCTCTGAGCCGCTCACACACAGGTCCGCCGTGTTGTCTTGAAAGCATTCATTGACTATGTGTTAGCAGGGCACCTTTTCTGCCAAAATCTCCAGCGCCTTAAGTTGATGTTTTACAGATTCCACAGAGTAATTTCCAAACCACTGTTTCATTATCGGAAGCTACTTTTGTGTTTCGTAACTCACGAAAACTGACCTCCAAAATGGCATTTCAGTATCCACAGGCTTACCGCGACGAGGCAGTTGTAAGTAAATCTGGCTAGCTACTAGCCTAGCGTGCTAATAAGCCGGGATGCTTAATCATCATGCTTTTTCATTCATTGGAAGGAGCGCCCGCTTTGTTAGCATGCTAGTTAGCTTAGCCAGCTCTGGCATCTAATTAGTCAGACTGTTGACAAGCGCATACACAGCCCTTTACTCACATGTAACCTGCTACATATGTTTCTGTATTCTTTTGGTTTGAAGTGAAATCTAGTGTGGACCTCTTGAAACCACGTATTTTCTTTGAATGCCAATCCTGTATGGTCATAGTTTAACCGCTGTCATTTGTGTTACCTGACTCAGGTGGATGACTATCATGGACAGAAAGTACCAGATCCATACAGCTGGCTTGAAGATCCTGACAGTGAGAAGACACAGGTAGAGATTTTATGATTTCACACTGGGACATGATGAGGTGTCATAACGTTGCCATTTTGCATTGATACTTTGTGTCTTAATCATTTTAGTGGCAAATGTTACTCTTGCCACTCTGTTCTGTGGTTGTTTTATTTGTTTTATTCTACAATATATTAAACAAATCTATTATACTATCTCATAAATCACAACCTTGCTGAAATGAACATCAAAAATTAAGGAAAATTCACACAACCTCCACAAAAAAATCCTTTTGATGGAGAAAAACATTAAGGAATATCAGAAACAGTCATAGAGAAGGAATCCCCTCTTCCTATGCAGATAGACATGAATGTTTTGGACTTCACAAGTATCTCACATGCTTAACTGAAAATGCCATGCTTGATACAAGAAGTGACAGGGGTCAGGTCAAGGGGACATGCACATCTATGAGAAAACATCTATTCCTTATGCACTCATTTGTTAGCTTATTACTGAGATGTATAATAAGTGCTTGTATAAGAAATATTTGACTCGTTTTCTAGACACATTGGTCCTTACATCATAATAGGATCAAATCTGTTTCAATTAAATCTGTGTCAATAAATCCAAAAGTTTCCAACATCATAGGCAAATTAAAGTGAATTTCCTGTGGGAGCCACATGTTAAACACTTTGGGGTAAACCTTGTCAAAATCAGTGACATTTTGATTAAACCGTGTTACCGAGCACAATTTAAAATATTTTTGGTCAAATATTTTATGTTATGTGTTAGGTGGGTTTTGGGTATAGACTGAGCCTTGGCCACTGGGTGGGGGGGTGGATAGGCTGGGATGGGAATGGAAAACTTAATGTGTCAATACACCTGAGGGAAATTGACCTCTGTACATTGTGGATGACTGTACATGTAAATGCCATGATTTACTGTATCCCTCCAAACTGAGGAAGAATTCTTTCTTTTCTTTTTCTTAAATCAATAAATTACGTTTCAAAAAAAAAAAAGTATTTTATACAATCATCATCCTTCCCCTGTTTAAGCACTTACAAATGCCTACTGAAATATGATACACACATTGATATAGGTTATATATGTACAAAGTTAGAGCTCATTGAACACTAAACATGTAACCATGTCATGGCTTGACCTGACCCATAGGTAGCTTTCAGGTGCAGCCGGTGAATACAACAAGTCATATGCATGGCAAATTGAATAGAAAGGCAGGATAAACAGAGAAGCATATTACTTTGTAAAAAAACACTCATCTTTCTTACTGTAAGACTGCAGTACCAGTTTAGAAATATGAAAGAAATCTGATCATGTAATCGACGTTAAATTCTGTCATTTGCTGAGTGAACTGGGTAACTTTGCTGATTCTAAACTTTAAGTTCCCAAAAGTGAAATGTGGTGGTGAAATCATCTGTTATGATTTTGCTCATGGAAGTAATCTGTATAGAATGTAGTAGAAATTACTTTAATGCTGCTTTTCTGTGTAAAACCTTTGTGCATTGGTATCATGTCCTGTTTCACCAGGCTTTTGTAAGCGCTCAGAACCAGCTGACGTTGCCGTTTTTAGAACGATGTGAGGTGCGGGATCTGTTCAAGGGGCGCATGACTGAGCTATATGATTACCCCAAGTATAGCTGTCCCTTCAAGAGGGGAAGCAGGTGAGATGAGCCTTGCTGAAATGAAGTTTTGGTACTAATGCCACACAATTTACTTATATAAAGTTTTATTTAATATTTGGTATAGTCGTGGAACCCTGGGTTACTTTAGCCTACACTGTGGCATCCTGCTGCAATAATATTCCCAATTTGTTTTTTCCTCAAAGCACAAAGGCACCGTTACATTTTAAGTGTTTCTCCATTTTTTGCAGGTACTTTCACTTCTACAATACTGGTCTGCAGAACCAGAGTGTAATGTATGTGCAGGAGAGCCTGGTTGCTGAACCCACAGTGTTTTTGGATCCAAACACATTTTCTGATGATGGGACCGTTGCCTTGCGAGGTACTTGGATTGTTACAAAACAAACTACAACTGCACCTCAAAAATCAAAATCTTACCAATTGTATTTTTCTCATTTCTAGTCAAAATATCTCATCACACTTCAAATAAGACATAATCACCTAAAGAGTAACTTTTCAGTGAGATATAAGAACTTATTTTTAGACAACAGAGCTTGAAAATCTTATTTCAAGAAATTTTACAAGATAATTTTCACTTGTTCCATCGGCAGACTTCTTTTCTCAATTCAAGATTTTTATTTTGCTTAATTCAAGCAAAAAAATTCTGCCAATGGAACAAGTGAAAATTATCTTGGTAAGATTTTTTGAAATAGGATTTGCATTATGTATTGTCTAAAAATAAGTTATTATCTCACTGAAAAGTTACTCTTTAGGTGATTATGTCTTAGTTTAAGTGTGATGAGATATTTTGACTAGAAATGAGAACTAGAAGCACTCGGAGAGCGCAGACCTCCGCCAAGGCTGATCCGTGGGCCCCCCCACCCCCGATCACCACCAAAATTTAATCATTTCTTCCTTATCCCATTTCCAACAAACCCTGAAAATTTCATCAAAATCTGTCCATAACTTTTTGAGTTATGTTGCACACTAACGGACAGACAAACAAACAGACAGACAGACAAACAAACCCTGGCAAAAACATAACCTCCTTGGCGGAGGTAAAAATACACTTGGTAAGATTTTGATTTTTGCAGTGTTTTACAGACCTACAGTATAATATCATTACACTTTGTAAGTTATTTTGTGAATGCATCTGGAAAATATCAATGCCAATGTGACAATAAACAAGTGAAATGTGAACCTGTGATGTCCTAAACTCCAGAAATAGATGGCTATTTATAGCATCTTCTGTGGCAACTAAATGTAGAATCTTAACTAAGATTTCCTTGTTATTGTTTTGTTTTCTGCCTCTGATTCTTCCAAGGTTATGCATTCTCTGAGGATGGAGAGTACCTGGCATACGGCACCAGTGCAAGTGGTTCTGACTGGGTGGAGATCCGATTCCTCCGCGTTGAAGGGGCTGTGCCTCTGGAAGACCGCCTGGAGCGAGTCAAGTTTAGCTGCATGTCCTGGACCCATGATGGGAAAGGCCTTTTCTACAACTCCTACCCTGACCAGGAGGGCAAAAGTGATGGTAACCTTGCTGCTGCTAAATATACACAGTCATAAGCTGGATTCAAACATTTTTACATCGTATAATATACAATTTACTGACATGCTGGGTTTTTTGTGTACTCGTCTATATATATTTTTTCATGCATTCATTTATTTGTTTTGAGCATAGGAAAAAATGTAACATTTTTTGTGTATAAGGAACTAATGGCAGAGCAAATACATTAATAAATAAAGGTGATCAAGACAAAAAAGCAATTGCCATGTACATTAGTAATAACAAAATAAATTGCGGGAAGAAGAAAACTTATAAAAATCCCACCCCCATCTCACATTTATACAACATAACACATTACTTTTGCTTCCTTAATGATATAGTAACATCTGTTTAGAGTCCTAATAATGTAAATAACCGATGATGTCTATATGCTTCTCTTTTCCTTGTAAGACCAAGCCAACTAACATCAACAGTGTCCGTTTCTCTCAGGTACCGAGACCTCCACCAACCTTTTCCAGAAGCTTTACTTCCATGTTCTGGGGACTCCACAGTCTGAGGATGTGCTGTGTGCTGAGTTCCCAGACCACTCTAAATGGATGAGTGGAGCTGAAGTACGTCTAAATATCATTTCTTTCTCTTAAAATCAGACTCAGAATACTTTATTAATCTCTGGGGGAAATTACTGAAAAACAGAAGTAACAAAGAGCCAGTGTTAAATGAGTTTAGTCTGATGTTGACTGCATTGCAGGTGTCAGACGATGGGCGCTATGTGCTGCTGTCCATCAGGGAAGGTTGTGATCCAGTTAACAGACTGTGGTATTGCGACCTCGAGACTACACCTCAGGGTATTACAGGTATGGTGTGTGTGTCGGCTTTTCTTCACTCTAAACTCTAGGCCATTTTTGTCATTTATAGGGTTCACATAGCCCACAATCCACTAATCTTTAAGCGGGTTGACATTTTGTTGACATTAGTTGACATTTTATTACTAAGCTAACAGCTGTATCTGTTGGGTACATCCATGATAACAGCCTTTAAACTGATTTCTGTGTACTTGACCTGTATGTGTGAAGGTCTGTTTTTCAGTCCATCTCTTCTACTCCTCTACCACCGCAGTAATGTGTAACAGTGGATGCTTAAGTTATGAGTGCAAGCAGCTATTGTCAACAGGCATCAATTTCCCAGCATTACACAGATTCCAACACAAACTTTACATAAGCACGCGAATACAGGCAAGTCTTACATAGTGCAACTTTAACATTAGTTATTCCAGATTTAACTAACCAAATAGTTGAAACGTGATGAATTTTGGTAAGTGATTCTGGAACTCTGATTTTTATTTTACATTTTTGCCGGTATGGCCTTGAAATACTGTAAATGTTAGACTACATTTGTTGAATTGAACCCTCTACAGTCGCGGAAAAAAAAATTATTATTATTACCCTTGTTTTCTTCAATTTCTTGTTCATTTTAATGCCTGGTACAACTGAAGGTACATTTGTTTGGACAAATATTATGAGAACAACAAAAATAGCTCATAAGAGTTTAATTTAAGAGCTGATATCTATCCATTTTCCATGGTTTTCTTGATAATAACCAAAATATCTATGGCATTGTACTGCAAAAAACAGTGCTTTTAGGCATTCCATGTTTTCTTCTCTGTCTGTTTTAGTCACATGATACACACAGGAGTTAGTACTTGATTGCATAACCATTGTTTTTGATGACTTTTTCCTTTTTACGCGACTATGTAGTATAAAAATGCCATTGCAGTTACTTCAAAATAGCGTGAGGTGAATTATTACATAAAATCAAATGGATCAAAAACTGCAGCTGTTTTTTTGTTGGTACTGATTGATATTAAAATGTTCCTCTTCTCAGGACTTTTGCCATGGGTGAAACTAATCGACAACTTTGATGCCGAGTACGAGTACGTCACCAACGAGGGCACATTGTTCACGTTTAAAACCAACCTAGACGCCCCTCGTTACCGCCTCATCAACATTGACTTTGCTTCTCCGGCTCAGAGCAACTGGAAGGAGCTCATCCATCAACATGACAAGGACGTTATTGGTGAGCTGCTGCACCCACCACACTGGATTCTATTACGGGGTTTAAAGGTTTTGGTGCTGCTTGAAATTCTGAACTTGCAACCTGCTCTGTCTCTACTGCAGTGTTTGCCACCTGTACATACTCCAGTTACCTGTTTGTGTGTTTCCTGCACGACGTGAAGAATGTGTTGAAAATGTACCGCTTGAGTTCAGGGGAGGAGCTGAGGACCTTCCCTCTGGACGTTGGCTCCGTGGTGGGATTCACAGGGCGGAAGAGAGACTCTGAGATCTTCTACTATTTTACTTCTTTCCTCTCTCCAGGTAATGACTGCACCGTGAACTGTTGTTGATTTGAAAGTCTGTCACATGTTGTATGAGCAGATGAACATTTTCCATCTTTATACATCCAGCCATCATTTACCACTGTGACCTGACCAAGGAACCACTGCAGCCCCACATCTTTAGAGAGGTCACTGTCAAGGGCTTCAACCCCTCTGACTACCAGACCACCCAGGTAAGAATCATACAGTTGCATGTACTGATAATGCTGTTATAGATTTATCACTTTTAACCCATAAAGACCTAAACATCCACTGGCGACCAACAGCATCTACTGATCTAAAATGTTTAATAACTTCTGATCCACTAATCCTATCAATACATGCAAATAATTGGTGTAAAATGCAGTTTGTCATCTTTTCATGGTCACCAAATATGGCCAATTTGGACATTCAGAGGCTTTGTAGTTACCATGGAAACACCGTCATCCTCTAAAACATTGATTCACCAGTAAAACCCATAGAGTTGGATCAATGACAGTGGATGGCGACACTTTGTTTATGTTCACTTAATGATATATTTTACTGGAAAAGTCACATTTTCTTCAGTTTTCTGCGTTTTTGGTATGATAATCATCAACTTTAATCTGAGCTTCAGTGAGCATCTACATGATCATTCAATGAAATACAGGAAAATACCAGATTTTCACTTAAAAATGCAAAACAGAGTATAATATGTGAGTAAAAAGATGATAAATCACTTAAGAAAAGTTACATATAAAGGAAAAGCTATTTTGGAATTAACACAAAAGTAGCACTGGGTCTCTATGGGTTAATGTAAATTGGCCCTTATCTCAAATGTTTGCTTGTTCTTTTCCATTTGTCTGCCCAGATCTTCTATCCCTCCAAGGACGGGACTCAAATTCCCATGTTTATCGTTCACAAGAAGGGCATAAAATTGGACGGCTCTCATCCGGGCTTTCTTTACGGCTATGGTGGTTTTAACATCTCCATAACACCGAGCTACAGCGTCTCTCGCCTCATCTTTGTCAGACACCTGGGGGGCGTCCTCGCTGTCGCCAACATCCGAGGAGGAGGAGAGTACGGGGAGACCTGGCACAAAGGTTGGAGACACATGAATGAAACCAAATCTTAGAAATATCATCTGTATTTTTCATCTGGCGTTAAAGAATTCAGATCAGGGTAGATTTTCTATGTTTTTTCACATCCATCAGACCTGTTATTTTACATCACATAGCCTACTTTCAACAGGCCAGAGATTTATATTGACCCTTTAGTCGCCTGAGTTTTTTTTTTTTTTTTTTTAATATTAAATGTTGACATCAAGATTTCAAAAAGCTATAGCTTGGAGGTAATTAGAGATGAAGTCACACTGTCAATGAGAAAAATCTTGAGTATGACCCAAAGTTTAAGATGGGAAATTTACTCATCTAATTTACATATTGGGACATCACACGTGGTGGCCAGATTGGATTGTGTAACTTTTAGTAAAACTGAACTTTGAACATATTTAGATGGAAGTTTTGTATGTGTTTTTGTTTTTTTCTCATCTTATCCTTAAAATAAATTAATGGAAACATTAATAGAAAGTTAAATACAGGATGTTTTAGTAGCTTTTTAGCCAAACAGCAGAGTAGCTAAATCAGTCCTTCTTTATCAGAACAATTAAACTTTACTTACTTAAATAAATAAACTTTATTTACTTACTAAACCAGCTCGGGACCACACCTTTCAAACTGGATTTTCTTCCTCACTTTGAATAGAAACATGCCCTGAAATGGTGTTAGGATTAAAGGGGCAAATGTCTGCCATTTATTGGTGGGAGGTGGGAACAAGATTTGGAAACTCTGTCTGGAGCTATGGTCTGTTTCATTCCATTATGTTGCTTGTTACTATACAGCAACTTTGGTGCTTAAAGGGTTAATAATTGTATTTATGTGGATGATGAAGCTGAGGATTAGGACAACATGCTGATAGCAACAGTACCAAATACAAGATATGGTATACTGCTTGGTGTTGTGAATTTTGTGAGTTTTCAACAAACTTTTTATTGCAAGATGGATTTAAAAAAAAAAAAAACAAAACACAAAAATATGGACTTTGTGTGCAAAGATATGTAGTTTTATGTCATCCTGTAAAGGGGACTAGTTAGTGCTCCAGCTTTCACTCCAGATGAAAAGGCAGAAAAAGAATTCATGACATTTATCTGGGGGCCCTCAGGTACACAACAGTTGTTCACATTTTTACATTTGTCTCGTTTGTTTGCACAAACCTCTCATTTAGATACTTTATGTATTTTCTTAAAGCTGGCATGTTGGCCAACAAGCAGAACTGCTTCACAGACTTCCAGTGTGCAGCCGAATACCTCATCAAAGAGGGATACACGTCTCCTTCTAAACTGACTATAAACGGAGGCTCTAATGGTGGTCTTCTTGTCGGTATGTACGCTGCAGCTAAAGTCATAACAGCCACAAAAAAAAAAAAAAGAGTTTTTGTGTCTTGTTAGTCTATAAAGTGTCTGACTGTGTTTCCTCTCAGCTGCATGTGTCAACCAGCGGCCTGAGCTGTTCGGTTGCGCAGTAGCTCAAGTAGGCGTCATGGACATGTTGAAATTCCACAAGTTCACCATCGGTCATGCCTGGACTACAGACTTTGGTTGCTCAGAAGACAAGGACCAGTTTGAATGGCTCATTAAGTAAGTACCTGCTTACCTGGAAGTCTCTGTAAAACATATTATACAGTCTTTGTCACTGATATAAAATATTTCAGTAAAAGAGGTATCACCTCACTGTGGCAAATAATGCATAATAGCAATTCCTACTTTGATATTTACTGTTAATACACATGTAGTTTATATAGTGTTATAGTGTGTTAATACTGTGCTGGGAATTGTAAAGTTAAACTTGGGCATCTAATTTGCGGAACTTTAATTGATAATAACTAATATATAATATACCATTCTAGCTGTAGAATGTGATGTGATCCTTATCTGAAGCAGTAATGTTGTTATTTAGTTATTACATGTTATTATTTTTACATTTTCTTGTTCAGATTCTCTTCATGTTAATAACTACAGTCACGGAAAAAATGATTAGACCAACACTTGTTTTCTTCAGTTTCTTGTTCATTTTAATGCCTGGTACAACTAAAGGTACATTTAGTCTATTCTGTGACTTTGTGGAATGTCTCATAGTATGCATTTTTAAAAGAGGAGCTGTATTTTATCTCAAGTGGAAGTGATATTTTTATGAGGTGACGTGAAATCACTCCAAAGAAAATACCAATAACGAAGCGTTCATTTATGAGTTATGAGCAATTTAGTGTGACGTGGTGGACAACTTAATTCAAGTAAATTAGACAGTGCTGAGAGGTTTCACTTTTAGACAGACTGACCCTGTACTCTGATGAGCTCTGTCTAATAGTTGACATATTAAATTGCACCTTTGTTTATACAGTCACGGAAAAAATTATTAGACCACCCCTTGTTTTTGTCAATTTCTTGTTCATTTTTATGCCTGGTACAATTAAAGGTACATTTCTTTGGACAAATATAATGTTAATAACAAAAATAGCTCATAAGATTTTAATTTCAGAGCTGATATCTAGTCATTTTCCATGGTTTTCTTGATAATAACCAAAATCACTTCAGTTCTTACATCAATAGCTATGGCATTGTACTGACAAAAACACTGCTTTAAGGCATTCAGTGTTTGCTTTTCTGTCTGTTTTAGTCACATGATACACACAGGAGTTAGTACCTGATTGCATAACCGTTGTTTTTGATGGTCTAATAATTTTTTCTACGACTGTATATAATAAGCAAGATTACAAAGTGACCTGGTTGTTATTACAAGGAGAAAAAAAAAGTCTTCAGGGTAATTCGGGATCACTGTGTCTGCAGTTATTTAGTAGAAATGATTGACTTACTTAATTAGATGAATTAGAGCCAAAACTGTGACACTGAAAGTCCGATTGGAAGCTAAATGTGGAAATTACGGATGCTGACTGGTTTAATAAGTGGAAGATACACCAAACATCCACTAGTTGGTGGATCTGGAGGGAGTTTTCCTGGAAAAATCTGGGGCGTTTCTTTATTACACCTAAGAAGAAAAGTAAGCAGTTAAACAGGCAGCAGAAATGTTGGAGGGAATGTGGAGAATTTGATGTAGATCACGCACATGTTTTTTTTGGAAATGTGATAAAATAATTGGGTTTTGGGAAATGGTGTGTGGAATACTAAAACAAATAATGAAGTATGAGATTCCAATGTGCTGTGATGGACTGTATTTGTGTAACTTATCTGATGGAAATGTAGCAGGAAATGACATATACTTGGTTAAGATACTTTTAGTGGCTTGCAAAAAAGCTATTACAAGGAACTGGGGAAGGACAGAACCACCAACAAAGGACCAGTGGATCGAAATTATTGATGGAATATAAACAATGGAAAGGGTGACTCATAGACTGCGACTACAGGAAACTCAAATGGACAAAAAGTGGAATAAATGGACTGTTTACAGAGATGAGAAGGATGGAAAGACTGGATAAAAATGTGTTGAAATATGTATAATGTACCCAAGCATTGTTGGTTTGTTCATTTTTCACTTTTTTGTTGTTTGGTGAAATATAGGTTCAAGGTTACTTTATTTGTACCCGTGGGTAGATTTGTTTTGCAGTCGAGGTGATTGTTTTGGCATTACAGCAAAACATACAAGACATACATTGAACATGTTAGGCAGGTACTTGATCGAGGTTACAGACAGGACAAAAAGTGCTCAGTGTTCCACCATTCATCAGTATAGCAACATGGATAAGTAAGAGAATAAAATAAATAAATAAGATCAAATAAATAAAAACAAGATGCAATAAAACACAATTAAAAACTCAGCGAAGATAAAACAGTCTGGGATAAAAACCAGGATAAGAACATAAAATTTAAGAATATGGAGTCATAATAATGATAAATAGAGCAAAGAAATAGAATAAATAACTAAAATAAGTTACTAAAGTGCAATGTCACTTTGTCTTATTGAGCTCAGTGACAGCGACAGGAACAAAGCTGTTTTTATAAACGCTGCGTCCTGCACTTTGGGACTAAAAACCTCCGTCCAGAGGAAAGGAATTGAAATTCACCTCGTAAAGGATGGGAGTCATTGTTAAGAACTGATGAAGCCATCCTCTGGACCTGTTTAGTGTACAGGGAGGCGGGACAAGACTGGGACTCACCAATCAGGCGACTGGACCGTCTAACTATTTGATTCAATGAATTTTTCTCTGCAACTGACGTCTGACCCAAGGTTCTTATCGTTAGCGAAAACTAACGAAATGATGAAAACTAGAATTGAAAAAACATTTTCTTTAACTGAAATAAATAAAAACGATGATTAAAAGAAAAAACGGATAACTAACGAAAACGAATAAAAATTATGGATAAAATTCCCTTTGTTTTCGTCTTTGTCAATGTCGGATTGATATGAAATTGATTTATTTCCCTCTAGCAATTTTAGCTGTTGGCACCATATGATATTTAACGATCCGTCACTTCTCATCACTTGTTTAGAGTCGTCTTCTGGTCCCCACTCTACCTGGAAACATGGAGACTAAAGTTGAGAGAAAGCAGTAGAGTCCTGTCTGGGACTTACAGGGTGGGGAAGCAAAATTTACAATATTTTGAGGCAGGGATTGAAAGACAGTGTATGACCAATTAGTTTATTGAAAGTCATGAGAATTTATTTGCCACAAGAAAATTTACATGATAGAAAATGTTTTTATTCTGTGTGTCCTCCTTCTTTCTCAATAACTGCCTTCACACGCTTCCTGAAACTTGCGCAAGTGTTCCTCAAATATTGGGGTGACAACTTCTCCCATTCTTCTTTAATAGTATCTTCCAGACTTTCTCGTAATAGTTTTGCTCATAGTCATTCTCTTCTTTCCATTATAAACAGTCTTTATGGACACTCCAACTATTTTTGAAATCTCCTTTGGTGTGACGAGCGCATTCAGCAAATCACACACTCTGACGTTTGCTTTCCTGATTACTCATATGGGCAAAAGTTTCTGAAAAGGTATGGATAATAGTGTTAGGTATGATTATGACATCAATATATGTTTGGTTTCAAAACAACTGACGTAGTGCCTGCTGACAAAAAACAACTAAATGTTCAGTGTAAATTTTGCTTCCCCACCCTGTATTTGAATACGATGGTGAAGAAGAGAAAAAATTTGACTAAACTAAAACTAAGCATTTAGAAAATAACGAAAACTAATAAAAACGAACAAACCTGCTCTAAAAGCTAATTAAAACTAACCGCATTAGAGAAAAAAAAAGTCAAAACTAAACTATAATGAAAAATCCAAACTGAACCATGCCACCAGGCAAAAAGATAAAACAGACTCAATAAAGGAACGATAAAAAGTTAAAATGTTTTGGTCCATGTGGAAGTGTATATGTGTAAAAAAATTTCAATAAAAACTTAAGTGAAAAAAAAGAAAGTCCGATTTGGAAAAGACTAAAAAACAAGAGGATGATCAAGGATTTTTCAAAAACTTCTCTTTAGTTTGAAACATATCTTTGTTTTTCAATGTTATCGTGGCAAATAGAGGTGGTATAAATATATTACCTTCAACTACACATCAGGGTGTTATTTAGCTTTTTTTTTAAAGTTTGACCTCAATCTTTTTTTTTTTTTACAGCTACTCCCCGCTGCATAACATCCGTATCCCTGAAGGCAACGGGGTCCAGTACCCGGCGGTTCTCCTGCTGACAGGTGACCACGACGACCGGGTGGTGCCTCTCCACTCCCTAAAATACATCGCCACCCTGCAGCACATCGTAGGTCGCAGCGTCAAGCAGACAAACCCTTTGTTCATCCTTGTGGACACAAAATCCGGCCACGGCGCCGGCAAGCCCACCAGCAAGGTCATCCAGGAGGTCGCCGACACGTACGCCTTCATCGCTCGCTGTCTCAACATCTCCTGGGTCAAATAACCTGTACCTCCTATTAACGTGTGTATGTTTTGTTTTGTTTTTTTTTCCCATATCATTTTGGGATACTGTTCTTACCAGCTGTTCATATTGTCTTTTAAATCTGTTGTCGTCTTTTAGTTCGTGTTTAACCAGCCGCCAGGTTTCACTCGTTTACTCATTTCTTCTTCGTTTCTAATGTTTTGTTTCTTCCCTGACAGCGCACAGACTCATTTGCATTACCGGCTGCACTTCGAACACTACAAGCCAACGTGCAGCTCTTACCGCTAAATTATCTTCTCGCTGCCATCGATGTTTGTGTTCTAATTAAAAGAAGAGAGAAAAAAAAAGAACGAAGATGTAAAAAAAAATAAGACGAGCGCGTAAAAGAAGGTGTACAGATCAGCCAATCAGTAACAGTCATGAGGTCAGAGTGGCAGAATTTCAATTTCAACTGGAGATCATGGTTGGATTATTTTCATTGTTGGGAGTTTCAACATGCTCCAGGTGCTCCAATATCATTATTTCGTTATTTATTAATGATTTGTGCAAAAGATGGAGGCTATCGATTGGTGAACGGCGAGATATTATTGTGCAAAAACATAATACTGCAAGTCAACAGTATTGCTTTGTATGTAAGAGTAAACTTGCAAAAACAAAAAAAAATTCAATCGTATGTGTGTGGATGCATGTGTGTGAGTGTTTGTCAGTCCCCATATTTCTTTTAGACTGATAATGATTTCTACCTCTTGACATGTGCTGATTGTTTGCCTTTTAAAGGGAACAAAACACAATGCCACAGTTAACAATAAACTTTTTAAACAGTGACTCATCGCTGACTTTTTTACTTTAGAAATGTTCACTATTCATCTAAATATTATGAATTTTTTGGGGGAAAATGTAACATTAACAGCCATGTATTTTAAAATTTTTATGCTCTTGGATTGAGCATCTTTGTCATATACATCCTAAATGTCCTTTTTTTTTTCTTTTTCTTTTTTTTTACTTTTTATTGAAATTAGATCAATGACAATATAAAAAAGTCATACACAGTGATGTAAGAACAAGAACACTACACCTGCCTAAATTTACATTTTACTGATTTTAATTATTAGACAAATAAAAAAGACAAATTACAGCTTTGGAGTTGATTCAACTTATAAATTTTTATTTCAATTAAAACAAAATTGACATGAATGAGATACATAAGGAAGTGCAGTTCAGCTGTAGTTCCACTTTCATCCGCCAGGGGGCAGTCACTTTGGAAAGGCAGCACGTGTGGCAGGGGCAGAAAGTGAGGGTGGTCTGTCAGAGGGCCCCATGTGGATTATTCAACATCCATGTTTTGTGTCAAAGAAATTCTCTGATGCCCAACTTCACAACATGTGGAAAATATTTTAAACTCCATGTACCTGTGAGATTCTACAGAGAGAAAAATGTATATTAATCTGTTAAAATCAAAACAAAAATAGAAATAAAATGTAAAAACAGGAAGAAAAAAGAGGTACTTCATACAATTTTTTATATAAACAATTGACATATTTAATTTAGAAATAATCAAAATAATTAAATGGCATAGATTAAATACGTTAACACAATAAGAAAAGCCTTAAAGGAAATAAATAATTCCAAAAACATTGTACAAAACACACAATTTTCCATGCAGCTTTAGTTTATTTTGTACAAGTTAAAACGTGTATTTTTGGGGATAATTTCAGATTCTAAAGAGCAGTTGAGAAAAGACAAACTTAAAGAAATCTGTTTAAAATAACTGTATCTGGAGCCAAAACAACATGATTTATCAGCTGTTTTCTGCTTAAATATACCGCTACCAAACAGTCCTTACAGACGTTTGCTTGTTTTTTTTATTATTTAAATATAGATTAAGACTGAAGACAATACTACAGAATTTCTGCACACAAATGTATTTAAATATTAATTTATGCTTTCACTCTTAATGTCTTATTCAACTCATTTCGCTGCTAAAGTTTTGACAAAATATGAAGTTTGGACAGTGGATGAAGTTTTCAACAAATCAAGTAAAAACTTGAAATCCCTCTGATTAAATGATCAGTTGTGGAAAAATACTTATCAAACCAGTATAAAACAGTAAAAAAAAAATGTAATGCTTTTATTAAATTGTTGGGATGAATTATCAATTTGAAGTTTTAATGTCAAAAATATGTTAAAATAAAACAGCCTCTACTAACATTTTGGATTTTACTTTAAAATTATTATTATTTATTACCTTTTCTGCAAGACTAAAAGTAAATAAATCACAACATTTTAACTTCTTTCTTTTAGTGTTCTGTACACAGTATAGTTATGTTATTTTTTTTACAGTTTTTGTGCAAAAAAATTAAACAAATGTTGTGTCACATAATGCAAGAAATAACATTCAATTTATCTCTTATGAACAACTTACAAATTTTTAACAGCTTTTTAGTCCATTTTTAAGCTACAATGCCAAAAGTTTCCCTTTGAAACAACATATAAAACAACAAAAAAACATTAAAAAAAAAACTAACAACACATGGATATTTATTTACTTACTGTCTAAATATGATATTTGGCAAAAGTATTTTAAAAACAACAACAAAAAAAGAACTGGATGTGGATTTTTTGGTGAAAGTTTTTATTTTGATCCTAAATCTAACAGTCAAAAATAAGATCAGATTTATTAAAACACTATTCTTTTGCAAATGGATTTAACTCAAATTCAGTTTAAATAATTTCCCAACCACGTTACAACAGAAGAGCTTTAAAATAAATATAAATGAACATTTTGATCATTAACATAACAATGTAATTAATTAACAACATCACATCCTTTACAGATAAAAAATAAATAAATAGAAGAAACCAACAGCAACAAAACAAATGTCTGCTTGTTATTATTTTTTTTTTTTTAACACATTTTTTTTAATAAATCAAGTGTAGAATAAATGCATTTCCGTGTCCAACAGAGAATATAAACCAGCAGGTGGCGCTTGGCGGCTCTGGTCCACATCAGGCCTGCACAGACCCTGATGCGTCCTGGACTCAGTTTATTAAAAGAGTCCAAGTCCTCTGATCCTAAACCTAAACCTGGTCTCACCTCTGGACCGAATCTGACCAGGATTTAGAAACCAGACAAAAGTTTGATCCAGTGCACATACACTGAGCCTGGTTCTTTGACTCTAAATATAATAATAATTCATAAATTCACGTGTTAAGATGATTTTGTTGCAAAGAGTCATAGAAAAATCCTGTCTGTTTGTCCGCACCTGAAACTCAACAACTGCCGCACATTTACACTTTTACATTTAGTCCTCTGAGAACATGGTCCAGGTCTGGATTAGGATCCGGATACTGATGAATTTAACCCTTTCATGCACGAATTATGAGAACCTTAATTAAAAAAAATTTCCTGAGTGTTTTTATTCCTCTTTAGGCATGAAAAAAACAATGTGATTGAAAATTTTCTTCTGAAAAAAAAAAAAAAATAATAATAATAATAATTTTAAAAAATACATTAAAAAAAATAATAATGAAAAAAAAAAAATCTTATGAACCTATTTTTCATGAAGTTGCAAAAATATCCACTCAGCTGGACACCACACATATAATTTTTGATGCACAGAAACATGTATTTACTGATAAATTGTGTGAAAACTATGGGGAGGGCTTGTGATTCTGGGGGTTTATGCTCAGGAGAGATCTACATAATGTTACCAATTCATGTCAGAAAACATATGTAGTGTCTTAAAACTTTAATAAAGATATGTGTAAAAAAAAAAACAACAACAACAACGAAAAGAACAACAAAATCCATGAATATACAAGAGAACAACTGTAAATAGCTGTCCACTGTAGTGACCAGTATGCATGAAAGGGTTAATGCCTCACTTTTTATCTTTTTTTTTTTTTTTTTTTACTTTGTGTGATTTTCTCTTAATTGAATCCAGTCTAATTTTTTAAAAAAAAATTTAAAAAATCACACTTTATATAATATCTACCATCACCGTCAGTTTCCTGCTGATCCAGATTGATCCAGATCTGAGAACATAGTTTCATATCACTTCCAAATCTGCCATATTTAATGGGCGTCCCTGACTTTTACACTCATTGTTCATTCATTTTTTCATATTAGACACATTCACACTCAGTTTGGTAACAGAAGTGACATCACTGACACTGAAATGACATCATATGGAACTGTAAATATGAATCCACAACATGGGAGCATGTTTTAACCCATAAAGACCCAAACAGACACAGAGACCAAAAGCATCTACACTGGAAAAAATTAAACTCTTACAAAGTGTATTTTTGTAATTTCTGGTCTAAATATCTCATCACACTGAAAATAAGACAGAATCACCTAAAGAGTAACTTTTCAGTGAGATATAAGAACTTATTTTTAGACAATAGATCTGGAAAATCTTATTTCAAGAAATTTTACCAAGATAATTTTCACTTGTTCCATTGGCAGATTTTTTTTGCTTGAATTAAGCAAAAAAAAAAAAAAAAAATCTGCCAATGGAACAAATGAAATGATGATGATGAGAATGGGAAAAGAGGAAGCTGAAAATACATACTCAGAGGTAAAGCTGTGTTAATGTTAATGAATACAGCCTGTGAAAAGTAAGAAAAGAAAAAAAATTACGGCAACTTTCAACCATCAAGCACTGCAAAAATCAAAATCTTACCAAGTATATTTTTCTCATTTCTAGTCAAAATATCTCATCACACTTACAATAAGACATAATCACCTAAAGAGTAACTTTTCAGTGAGATATAAGAACTGATTTTTAGACAATAGATCTTGAAAATCTTATTTCAAGAAATCTTACCAAGATCATTTTCACTTGTTCCACTGGCAGATTGTTGTTTTTTTTTTTTTTGCTCAGTTCAAGATTTTTTTTTTGCTTAATTCAAGGTTTCTTTTTTCCTTCTTTTTCTTTTTTTTTTTTTGCTCAGTTTAAGAATTTTTTAAATTTTTTTGCTTCATTTAAGATTTTTTTGCGCTTAATTTAAGATTTTTTTTTTGCTTAATTCAAGAGTTGTTTTTTTTTTTTTTCTTAATTCAATCAAAAAAAATCTGCCACTGGAACAAGTGAAAATTACCTTGGTAAGATAACAATATCAAGATAATTTTCATTTGTTCCATTGGCAGATTTGTTTCCTTGAATTAACCAAAAAAAAAAAAAAAAAACTTCAATTAAGCAAAAAAAAAAAAAAAAAAAAATCTTGAATTCAGTAAAAAAAAAAAAATCTGCCAATAGAACAAATGAAAATGATCTTGGTAAAATAACAATATCAAGATCATTTTCACTTGTCCCATTGGCAGATTTGTTTGCTTGAATTAAACAAAAAAAAAATCTTGAATTAAACAAAAAAAAAAAATAAAAATTTTGAATTCAGTAAAAAAAAAAATTTGCGAATAGAACTAGTGAAAATTATCTTGGTAAGATTTCTTGAAATAAGATTTTCAAGATCTATTTTCTAAAAATAAGTTCTTATATCTCACTGAAAAGTTCCTCTTTAGGTGATTTTGTCTTATTTTAAGTGCGATGAGATATTTTGACTAGAAATGAGAAAAATACACTTGGTAAGATTTTCATTTTTTCCAGTGTAATACCAGTTGATCCACTTATCCTATCAATACATGGAAATAATTGAGAGAAAATGCAGTTTCTCAGCTTTAAATCATAATCAGACATGACCCATTAGGACGTTCAGAGGCTCCGTAGTTACCGTGGAAACACCGTCATCTTCCACAACATTGATTCTCCAGTAAAACCCATCGAGTTTGATCAGTCACAGTGGACGGAGACACTTGTTTTTACATTCAGTTATTGATATCTTTGCTGAAAAAGTCACTTTTTCTTCCATTTTTTTCTTTTTCTGATATAACGACCTCTACATTTACTATAAGTTTTCATGAACATCTATATGATCAGTGAATGAAATATAGGAAATGACATGATATACACTGAAAAATCCAAGGATAATATTATCAGAAATGGTGATAAATCACTTAAAAATGGTTAGAAATAGAGAAAAAATCATTTGGGAACTGACACAAAAGTAAAACTGGATCTTCATGGGTTAAGGTTCAATGAACTGGTTTATTACATATAAGTCTCTTCAGTTTATTCACATCTTATTGAAATCATTCATAGTGTTGGATATGATAAGGAGGTGAAGGTCTGCAGCCTCTGATGGTTAAATACGTTATTATTTGGCAGTTCTTTACATTTTATGCTGGATTGAGTGTTGCTGAAGTTGTCAATGCAGAATTTTGACTTTAATGATTACAATTATTTAAGCCATAAAGACCCAGTGCTTCTTCTGATTTTTTTTCTATCTGTGTATTCATTCTTAATTGATTTATCACCATTTATTATCTGTATTTTGTGTTGTTTTTTTTTTCAGTATAAATCATGTATTTTCCTGTATTTAATTCACTGATCATGTAGATGTTCACAAAAGCGCAGATTAAACTTGTGTTTTATTATATCAGAAACAGAGAAAACTAAAGAAAAGGTGACTTTTTCAACAAAATATTACATTAATTGTACATAAAACATACATCTCCATTTACTGTCCATGGGTTTTACTGGTGAATCAATGTTGTAGAAGATGACAGTGTTTCCATGGTAACTACAGAGCCTCTGCACATCCAAATGGGTCATATGTGATGACCATGAAAAGATGACAAACTGCATTTTACACCAATTATTTACATGTATTGATAGAATTAGTGGATCGACAGGTATTAAACATCTTAGAACAGTGGCTGTTTAAGTCTTTATGGGTTCACACTCCTTCTAAAGCAGAAGAATTAGGATTTTTTTTGGCTTATTTTGTTGTTTTTTCTCCTTTTACTGGTTTCAATGCACTTGTAAATCCACTTAAACTCTGTGATCATCTCCATTAAAGGCGACTATACCTGAATATGGTTCCCTCTCTACAAACAATTCAAAGTTTTCCATTTTTAATTTAGGATTTTTTTAAATTTTTTTTTTGCATATTTTGTTTGTGTTTTCTCCTTTTACTGGTTTCAATGCACTTATAAATCCACTAAAATTTTGCGATCATCTCCACTAAAGGCGACTGTACCTGAATATGATTCCCTCTCCACAAACAATTCAAGGTTTTCCATTTTTAATTGTCACTACATTTGAACCATAAGAAATTGCTTCTTTTTTTCTTTTTTTTTTTGCTTATTTTGTTTGTTTTTTCGCCTTTCACTGGTTTCAATGCAATTGTAAATCCACTAAAGCTCTGTGATCATCTCCATTAAAGGCGACTATACATGAATATGGTTCCCTCTCTACAAACAGGCCAAGGTTTCCCATTTTTAATTTAGGATTTTTTTTTTTTTTTTTGCTTATTTTGTTTGTTTTTTCTCCTTTTACTGGTTTCAAAGCACTTATAAATCCACTAAAACTCTGTGATCATCTCCATTAAAGGCGACTATACCTGAATATGGTTCCCTCTCTATAAACAATTCAAGGTTTTCCATTTTTAATTGTCATTACATTTGAACCATAAGAATTTGCTTTTTTTTTTTGTCTTATTTTGTTTGTTTTTTCTCCTTTCACTGGTTTCAAAGCACTTATAAATCCACTAAAACTCTGTGATCATCTCCATTAAAGGCGACTATACATGAATATGGTTCCCTCTCTACAAACAGGCCAAGGTTTCCCATTTTTAATTTAGGATTTTTTATATTTTTTTTTTGCTTATTTTGTTTGTTTTTTCTCCTTTTACTGGTTTCAAAGCACTTATAAATCCACTAAAACTCTGTGATCATCTCCATTAAAGGCGACTATACCTGAATATGGTTCCCTCTCTACAAACAATTCAAAGTTTTCCATTTTTAATTTAGGATTTTTTTAATTTTTTTTTTTTGCATATTTTGTTTGTGTTTTCTCCTTTTACTGGTTTCAATGCACTTATAAATCCACTAAAATTTTGCGATCATCTCCACTAAAGGCGACTATACCTGAATATGATTCCCTCTCCACAAACAATTCAAGGTTTTCCATTTTTAATTGTCACTACATTTGAACCATAAGAAATTGCTTCTTTTTTTCTTTTTTTTTTTGCTTATTTTGTTTGTTTTTTCGCCTTTCACTGGTTTCAATGCAATTGTAAATCCACTAAAGCTCTGTGATCATCTCCATTAAAGGCGACTATACATGAATATGGTTCCCTCTCTACAAACAGGCCAAGGTTTCCCATTTTTAATTTAGGATTTTTTTTTTTTTTTTTTGCTTATTTTGTTTGTTTTTTCTCCTTTTACTGGTTTCAATGCACTTATAAATCCACTAAAACTCTGTGATCATCTCCATTAAAGGCGACTATACCTGAATATGGTTCCCTCTCTATAAACAATTCAAGGTTTTCCATTTTTAATTGTCATTACATTTGAACCATAAGAATTTGCTTTTTTTTTTTGTCTTATTTTGTTTGTTTTTTCTCCTTTCACTGGTTTCAAAGCACTTATAAATCCACTAAAACTCTGTGATCATCTCCATTAAAGGCGACTATACATGAATATGGTTCCCTCTCTACAAACAGGCCAAGGTTTCCCATTTTTAATTTAGGATTTTTTATATTTTTTTTTTGCTTATTTTGTTTGTTTTTTCTCCTTTTACTGGTTTCAAAGCACTTATAAATCCACTAAAACTCTGTGATCATCTCCATTAAAGGCGACTATACCTGAATATGGTTCCCTCTCTACAAACAATTCAAAGTTTTCCATTTTTAATTTAGGATTTTTTAAATTTTTTTTTTTTGCATATTTTGTTTGTGTTTACTCCTTTTACTGGTTTCAATGCACTTATAAATCCACTAAAATTTTGCGATCATCTCCACTAAAGGCGACTATACCTGAATATGATTCCCTCTCCACAAACAATTCAAGGTTTTCCATTTTTAATTGTCACTACATTTGAACCATAAGAAATTGCTTCTTTTTTTCTTTTTTTTTTTTGCTTATTTTGTTTGTTTTTTTCGCCTTTCACTGGTTTCAATGCAATTGTAAATCCACTAAAGCTCTGTGATCATCTCCATTAAAGGCGACTATACATGAATATGGTTCCCTCTCTACAAACAGGCCAAGGTTTCCCATTTTTAATTTAGGATTTTTTTTTTTTTTTGCATATTTTGTTTGTTTTTTCTCCTTTTACTGGTTTCAAAGCACTTATAAATCCACTAAAACTCTGTGATCATCTCCATTAAAGGCGACTATACATGAATATGGTTCCCTCTCTACAAACAGGCCAAGGTTTCCCATTTTTAATTTAGGATTTTTTTTTTTTTTTTTTTGCTTATTTTGTTTGTTTTTTCTCCTTTTACTGGTTTCAAAGCACTTATAAATCCACTAAAACTCTGTGATCATCTCCATTAAAGGCGACTATACCTGAATATGGTTCCCTCTCTATAAACAATTCAAGGTTTTCCATTTTTAATTGTCATTACATTTGAACCATAAGAATTTGCTTTTTTTTTTTGTCTTATTTTGTTTGTTTTTTCTCCTTTCACTGGTTTCAAAGCACTTATAAATCCACTAAAACTCTGTGATCATCTCCATTAAAGGCGACTATACATGAATATGGTTCCCTCTCTACAAACAGGCCAAGGTTTCCCATTTTTAATTTAGGATTTTTTTTTTTTTTTTTTTTGCTTATTTTGTTTGTTTTTTCTCCTTTTACTGGTTTCAAAGCACTTATAAATCCACTAAAACTCTGTGATCATCTCCATTAAAGGCGACTATACCTGAATATGGTTCCCTCTCTATAAACAATTCAAGGTTTTCCATTTTTAATTGTCATTACATTTGAACCATAAGAATTTGCTTTTTTTTTTTGTCTTATTTTGTTTGTTTTTTCTCCTTTCACTGGTTTCAAAGCACTTATAAATCCACTAAAACTCTGTGATCATCTCCATTAAAGGCGACTATACATGAATATGGTTCCCTCTCTACAAACAGGCCAAGGTTTCCCATTTTTAATTTAGGATTTTTTATATTTTTTTTTGCTTATTTTGTTTGTTTTTTCTCCTTTTACTGGTTTCAAAGCACTTATAAATCCACTAAAACTCTGTGATCATCTCCATTAAAGGCGACTATACCTGAATATGATTCCCTCTCCACAAACAATTCAAGGTTTTCCATTTTTAATTGTCACTACATTTGAACCATAAGAAATTGCTTCTTTTTTTCTTTTTTTTTTGCTTATTTTGTTTGTTTTTTCGCCTTTCACTGGTTTCAATGCAATTGTAAATCCACTAAAGCTCTGTGATCATCTCCATTAAAGGCGACTATACATGAATATGGTTCCCTCTCTACAAACAGGCCAAGGTTTCCCATTTTTAATTTAGGATTTTTTTTTTTTTTTTGCATATTTTGTTTGTTTTTTCTCCTTTTACTGGTTTCAAAGCACTTATAAATCCACTAAAACTCTGTGATCATCTCCATTAAAGGCGACTATACATGAATATGGTTCCCTCTCTACAAACAGGCCAAGGTTTCCCATTTTTAATTTAGGATTTTTTTTTTTTTTTTTTTTGCTTATTTTGTTTGTTTTTTCTCCTTTTACTGGTTTCAAAGCACTTATAAATCCACTAAAACTCTGTGATCATCTCCATTAAAGGCGACTATACCTGAATATGGTTCCCTCTCTATAAACAATTCAAGGTTTTCCATTTTTAATTGTCATTACATTTGAACCATAAGAATTTGCTTTTTTTTTTTTGTCTTATTTTGTTTGTTTTTTCTCCTTTCACTGGTTTCAAAGCACTTATAAATCCACTAAAACTCTGTGATCATCTCCATTAAAGGCGACTATACATGAATATGGTTCCCTCTCTACAAACAGGCCAAGGTTTCCCATTTTTAATTTAGGATTTTTTTTTTTTTTTTTTTTGCTTATTTTGTTTGTTTTTTCTCCTTTTACTGGTTTCAAAGCACTTATAAATCCACTAAAACTCTGTGATCATCTCCATTAAAGGCGACTATACCTGAATATGGTTCCCTCTCTATAAACAATTCAAGGTTTTCCATTTTTAATTGTCATTACATTTGAACCATAAGAATTTGCTTTTTTTTTTTGTCTTATTTTGTTTGTTTTTTCTCCTTTCACTGGTTTCAAAGCACTTATAAATCCACTAAAACTCTGTGATCATCTCCATTAAAGGCGACTATACATGAATATGGTTCCCTCTCTACAAACAGGCCAAGGTTTCCCATTTTTAATTTAGGATTTTTTTTTTTTTTTTTTTTGCTTATTTTGTTTGTTTTTTCTCCTTTTACTGGTTTCAAAGCACTTATAAATCCACTAAAACTCTGTGATCATCTCCATTAAAGGCGACTATACCTGAATATGGTTCCCTCTCTATAAACAATTCAAGGTTTTCCATTTTTAATTGTCATTACATTTGAACCATAAGAATTTGCTTTTTTTTTTGTCTTATTTTGTTTGTTTTTTCTCCTTTCACTGGTTTCAAAGCACTTATAAATCCACTAAAACTCTGTGATCATCTCCATTAAAGGCGACTATACATGAATATGGTTCCCTCTCTACAAACAGGCCAAGGTTTCCCATTTTTAATTTAGGATTTTTTATATTTTTTTTTGCTTATTTTGTTTGTTTTTTCTCCTTTTACTGGTTTCAAAGCACTTATAAATCCACTAAAACTCTGTGATCATCTCCATTAAAGGCGACTATACCTGAATATGGTTCCCTCTCCACAAACAATTCAAGGTTTTCCATTTTTAATTGTCACTACATTTGAACCATAAGAAATTGCTTCTTTTTTTCTTTTTTTTTTTGCTTATTTTGTTTGTTTTTTCGCCTTTCACTGGTTTCAATGCAATTGTAAATCCACTAAAGCTCTGTGATCATCTCCATTAAAGGCGACTATACATGAATATGGTTCCCTCTCTACAAACAGGCCAAGGTTTCCCATTTTTAATTTAGGATTTTTTTTTTTTTTTTGCATATTTTGTTTGTTTTTTCTCCTTTTACTGGTTTCAAAGCACTTATAAATCCACTAAAACTCTGTGATCATCTCCACTAAAGGCGACTATACCTGAATATGGTTCCCTCTCTATAAACAATTCAAGGTTTTCCATTTTTAATTGTCATTACATTTGAACCATAAGAATTTGCTTTTTTTTTTTGTCTTATTTTGTTTGTTTTTTCTCCTTTCACTGGTTTCAAAGCACTTATAAATCCACTAAAACTCTGTGATCATCTCCATTAAAGGCGACTATACATGAATATGGTTCCCTCTCTACAAACAGGCCAAGGTTTCCCATTTTTAATTTAGGATTTTTTTTTTTTTTTTTTTTGCTTATTTTGTTTGTTTTTTCTCCTTTTACTGGTTTCAAAGCACTTATAAATCCACTAAAACTCTGTGATCATCTCCATTAAAGGCGACTATACCTGAATATGGTTCCCTCTCTATAAACAATTCAAGGTTTTCCATTTTTAATTGTCATTACATTTGAACCATAAGAATTTGCTTTTTTTTTTG